>NW_022983312.1:163001-206964 GCF_011762595.2 Tursiops truncatus | reverse complement strand
TGAATATATAGTCAGGACAAAAACGCATCACGCCCTTTTTGGCGGCAACCGAAGCAAGCATGGTGCAAAGGAAGTCTGCACTACAGATTGAAGTTTCTCACTTCCCCCGTGCAAAGGGCCAATCTGAAAAAAGTTGTTGCAAAATGAACCAGAAAAGGCAGGACAGGGCCATGGAGAACTGGAGCCTTGTTATGCTGATGGGCGGGATGTAAATTGCCAACAGCCACTGGAGAAGTGTATGGTGTTTCCTGAAACATCTAAAAACAAAGCAACAGAGCCTAGGGCACTTCCACTTATGGTCCTATAGCTTAGGGAAATTAAAATCAAAAAGACACAGCCACCCCAAAGTTTGGACGGCTCTGTTTACAAGAACCTCGTTTACAGTACAAGTTCAACATCGCAGAAAGTGAAAAATGGATAAAGAAGTTGTGGTATTTACTTACAAAGCAATATCACTCAGCAATGAAATCTGTGTCATCAGGCCCTTAGCAGCACAATGAGTGGATTCAGGTATGATGATTCTAACTGAAATAAGTCACACAGAAAAAGAAACATCATAAGATATCAGTAATACACGGAATGTAACTTGGCTACACAGGAACTGAATTACAGAACAGAACAGGGTCTCAAATTTAGAAAACCAACTTATGCTTGCTTAAGGGGAAGGTGAGTTGGGGTGCTGCATAAAACCAGAGATTGAAATGAGCACAGATAAAGTTCCTTAAGCCAAATATGGAATAGACAAGAGCTACTCCTTGCTCAACGAAATGGACTCAACACCGCATATTAAACGCCTAAGAATGTACCTGACTAGTAAGTATCTTAAAACCTATGGATTGCTATGTCTCCGAAAGAGAATCAAGCATGTGTACAGGGGCATAAACGCAGCAGTGATAGGATTGGAGAGGTTCGGTGAGCAAATGAAGACCCTTTGAAGTCATATTGCATGGTACCCATTCCACGGGTCTCAACTCTCCAGGTTTAAGGTATTCTTCCTTCAGCTAAAACATGCATGTGGAACCCAGAGTATGATCAACCATGTGAACGGGAGACGTGTTCAAATATGTCTCAGTTTTCCTCCCCTGGTACTCGGGTGCAACATTCCAGACGCTTTACTAACACTCTCCCCACTTGGAGAGTCAGTCCCTTTAAACTCCTGTTTGGCCCAGTTTGCAATTTCTGCGGAAGATGAACAGGAATAGCGAGAACCAATGAGAGACTAGCTGGAGGTGTCTGGACGGGCAAATTTAACTCTCATTTCCCACCAGGAAGAGGAAATAACCAAAGGCTCAGCGTGCCGTGCCGGAACCAGATTAGGGCCTGAAGCCATCCTGCGGTGTTGCGGCCAGCTCACAAGAAAGCGAGTTGAAGAAAGGAGCTCAGGGGCACTGTAATTCACAAACCTGCAGAGTTATAAATGACAGCTATCGTCCAAAAATAGACTGAAGTAAGGCTGCCAAGAGGACTTGAAAGCGGGGCAGAATTGCAGGAAACCGATTTCAGGAGGTAGACTGGAATTGCATTGAAAGCATAGGAAAAGAGGCAGAACGTCCACAATGATGCACTTGGCCAAAAAGGGCGTATGCGTTTTTTCCTGAATATATTCAGGAAAAAACGCATACGCCCTTTTTGGCCAACCAAGCAAGCTTGCAAAGGAAATCTGCACTACAATGAAGTCTCACTTCCCCCCGGTCAAAAGGGCCATCTGAAAAAAGTGTAAAATCCAGAAAGGCAGGACAGGCCATGGAGAACTGGGAGCCTTGTTATGCTGATGGGCGGGATGTAAATTGCCAACAGACACTCGGGAGAAGTGTATGGTGTTTCCTGAAACATCTAAAAAACAAAGCAACAGAGCCTAGGGCACTTCCACTTATGGTCCTATAGCTTAGGGAAATTAAAATCAAAAAGACACAGCCACCCCAAAGTTTGGGACGCCTCTGTTTACAAGAACCTCGTTTACAGTACAAGTTCAACATCGCAGAAAGTGAAAAATGGATAAAGAAGTTGTGGTATTTACTTACAAAGCAATATCACTCAGCAATGAAATCTATGTCATCAGGCCCTTAGCAGCACAATGAGTGGATTCAGGTATGATGATTCTAACTGAAATAAGTCACACAGAAAAAGAAACATCATAAGATATCAGTAATACACGGAATGTAAACTTGGCTACACAGGAACTGAATTACAGAACAGAACAGGGTCTCAAATTTAGAAAACCAACTTATGCTTGCTTAAGGGGAAAGGTGAGTTGGGGTGCTGCATAAAACCAGAGATTGAAATGAGCACAGATAAAGTTCCTTAAGCCAAATATGGAATAGACAAGAGCTACTCCTTGCTCAACGAAATGGACTCAACACCGCATATTAAACGCCTAAGAATGTACCTGACTAGTAAGTATCTTAAAACCTATGGATTGCTATGTCTCCGAAAGAGAATCAAGCATGTGTACAGGGGCATAAACGCAGCAGTGATAGGATTGGAGAGGTTCGGTGAGCAAATGAAGACCCTTTGAAGTCATATTGCATGGTACCCATTCCACGGGTCTCAACTCTCCAGGTTTAAGGTATTCTTCCTTCAGCTAAAACATGCATGTGGAACCCAGAGTATGATCAACCATGTGATCGGGAGACGTGTTCAAATATGTCTCAGTTTTCCTCCCCTGGTACTCGGGTGCAACATTCCAGACGCTTTACTAACACTCTCCCCACTTGGAGAGTCAGCCCTTTAACCTCCTGTTTGGCCCAGTTTGCAATTTCTGCGGAAGATGAACAGGAATAGCGAGAACCAATGAGAGACTAGCTGGAGGTGTCTGGACGGGCAAATTTAACTCTCATTTCCCACCAGGAAGAGGAATTAACCAAAGGCTCAGCGTGCCGTGCCGGAACCAGATTAGGGCCTGAAGCCATCCTGCGGTGTTGCGGCCAGCTCACAAGAAAGCGAGTTGAAGAAAGGAGCTCAGGGGCACTGTAATTCACAAACCTGCAGAGTTATAAATGACAGCTATCGTCCAAAAATAGACTGAAGTAAGGCTGCCAAGAGGACTTGAAAGCGGGGCAGAATTGCAGGAAACCGATTTCAGGAGGTAGACTGGAATTGCATTGAAAGCATAGGAAAAGAGGCAGAACGTCCACAATGATGCACTTGGCCAAAAAGGGCGTATGCGTTTTTTCCTGAATATATTCAGGAAAAAACGCATACGCCCTTTTTGGCCAACCAAGCAAGCTTGCAAAGGAAATCTGCACTACAATGAAGTCTCACTTCCCCCCGGTCAAAAGGGCCATCTGAAAAAAGTGTAAAATCCAGAAAGGCAGGACAGGCCATGGAGAACTGGGAGCCTTGTTATGCTGATGGGCGGGATGTAAATTGCCAACAACACTCCGGAGAAGTGTATGGTGTTTCCTGAAACATCTAAAAAACAAAGCAACAGAGCCTAGGGCACTTCCACTTATGGTCCTATAGCTTAGGGAAATTAAAATCAAAAAGACACAGCCACCCCAAAGTTTGGGACGGCTCTGTTTACAAGAACCTCGTTTACAGTACAAGTTCAACATCGCAGAAAGTGAAAAATGGATAAAGAAGTTGTGGTATTTACTTACAAAGCAATATCACTCAGCAATGAAATCTATGTCATCAGGCCCTTAGCAGCACAATGAGTGGATTCAGGTATGATGATTCTAACTGAAATAAGTCACACAGAAAAAGAAACATCATAAGATATCACTAATACACGGAATGTAAACTTGGCTACACAGGAACTGAATTACAGAACAGAACAGGGTCTCAAATTTAGAAAACCAACTTATGCTTGCTTAAGGGGAAAGGTGAGTTGGGGTGCTGCATAAAACCAGAGATTGAAATGAGCACAGATAAAGTTCCTTAAGCCAAATATGGAATAGACAAGAGCTACTCCTTGCTCAACGAAATGGACTCAACACCGCATATTAAACGCCTAAGAATGTACCTGACTAGTAAGTATCTTAAAACCTATGGATTGCTATGTCTCCGAAAGAGAATCAAGCATGTGTACAGGGGCATAAACGCAGCAGTGATAGGATTGGAGAGGTTCGGTGAGCAAATGAAGACCCTTTGAAGTCATATTGCATGGTACCCATTCCACGGGTTTCAACTCCCAGGTTTAAGGTATTCTTCCTTCAGCTAAAACATGCATGTGGAACCCAGAGTATGATCAACCATGTGATCGGGAGACGTGTTCAAATATGTCTCAGTTTTCCTCCCCTGGTACTCGGGTGCAACATTCCAGACGCTTTACTAACACTCTCCCCACTTGGAGAGTCAGTCCCTTTAACCTCCTGTTTGGCCCAGTTTGCAATTTCTGCGGAAGATGAACAGGAATAGCGAGAACCAATGAGAGACTAGCTGGAGGTGTCTGGACGGGCAAATTTAACTCTCATTTCCCACCAGGAAGAGGAATTAACCAAAGGCTCAGCGTGCCGTGCCGGAACCAGATTAGGGCCTGAAGCCATCCTGCGGTGTTGCGGCCAGCTCACAAGAAAGCGAGTTGAAGAAAGGAGCTCAGGGGCACTGTAATTCACAAACCAGCAGAGTTATAAATGACAGCTATCGTCCAAAAATAGACTGAAGTAAGGCTGCCAAGAGGACTTGAAAGCGGGGCAGAATTGCAGGAAACCGATTTCAGGAGGTAGACTGGAATTGCATTGAAAGCATAGGAAAAGAGGCAGAACGTCCACAATGATGCACTTGGCCAAAAAGGGCGTATGCGTTTTTTCCTGAATATATTCAGGAAAAAACGCATACGCCCTTTTTGGCCAACCAAGCAAGCTTGCAAAGGAAATCTGCACTACAATGAAGTCTCACTTCCCCCCGGTCAAAAGGGCCATCTGAAAAAAGTGTAAAATCCAGAAAGGCAGGACAGGCCATGGAGAACTGGGAGCCTTGTTATGCTGATGGGCGGGATGTAAATTGCCAACAGACACTCGGGAGAAGTGTATGGTGTTTCCTGAAACATCTAAAAAACAAAGCAACAGAGCCTAGGGCACTTCCACTTATGGTCCTATAGCTTAGGGAAATTAAAATCAAAAAGACACAGCCACCCCAAAGTTTGGACGCCTCTGTTTACAAGAACCTCGTTTACAGTACAAGTTCAACATCGCAGAAAGTGAAAAATGGATAAAGAAGTTGTGGTATTTACTTACAAAGCAATATCACTCAGCAATGAAATCTGTGTCATCAGGCCCTTAGCAGCACAATGAGTGGATTCAGGTATGATGATTCTAACTGAAATAAGTCACACAGAAAAAGAAACATCATAAGATATCAGTAATACACGGAATGTAAACTTGGCTACACAGGAACTGAATTACAGAACAGAACAGGGTCTCAAATTTAGAAAACCAACTTATGCTTGCTTAAGGGGAAAGGTGAGTTGGGGTGCTGCATAAAACCAGAGATTGAAATGAGCACAGATAAAGTTCCTTAAGCCAAATATGGAATAGACAAGAGCTACTCCTTGCTCAACGAAATGGACTCAACACCCCATATTAAACGCCTAAGAATGTACCTGACTAGTAAGTATCTTAAAACCTATGGATTGCTATGTCTCCGAAAGAGAATCAAGCATGTGTACAGGGGCATAAACGCAGCAGTGATAGGATTGGAGAGGTTCGGTGAGCAAATGAAGACCCTTTGAAGTCATATTGCATGGTACCCATTCCACGGGTTTCAACTCCCAGGTTTAAGGTATTCTTCCTTCAGCTAAAACATGCATGTGGAACCCAGAGTATGATCAACCATGTGAACGGGAGACGTGTTCAAATATGTCTCAGTTTTCCTCCCCTGGTACTCGGGTGCAACATTCCAGACGCTTTACTAACACTCTCCCCACTTGGAGAGTCAGCGCCTTTAACCTCCTGTTTGGCCCAGTTTGCAATTTCTGCGGAAGATGAACAGGAATAGCGAGAACCAATGAGAGACTAGCTGGAGGTGTCTGGACGGGCAAATTTAACTCTCATTTCCCACCAGGAAGAGGAATAACCAAAGGCTCAGCGTGCCGTGCCGGAACCAGATTAGGGCCTGAAGCCATCCTGCGGTGTTGCGGCCAGCTCAAAAGAAAGCGAGTTGAACAAAGGAGCTCAGGGGCACTGTAATTCACAAACCTGCAGAGTTATAAATGACAGCTATCGTCCAAAAATAGACTGAAGTAAGGCTGCCAAGAGGACTTGAAAGCGGGGCAGAATTGCAGGAAACCGATTTCAGGAGGTAGACTGGAATTGCATTGAAAGCATAGGAAAAGAGGCAGAACGTCCACAATGATGCACTTGGCCAAAAAGGGCGTATGCGTTTTTTCCTGAATATATTCAGGAAAAAACGCATACGCCCTTTTTGGCCAACCAAGCAAGCTTGCAAAGGAAATCTGCACTACAATGAAGTCTCACTTCCCCCCGGTCAAAAGGGCCATCTGAAAAAAGTGTAAAATCCAGAAAGGCAGGACAGGCCATGGAGAACTGGGAGCCTTGTTATGCTGATGGGCGGGATGTAAATTGCCAACAGACACTCGGGAGAAGTGTATGGTGTTTCCTGAAACATCTAAAAAACAAAGCAACAGAGCCTAGGGCACTTCCACTTATGGTCCTATAGCTTAGGGAAATTAAAATCAAAAAGACACAGCCACCCCAAAGTTTGGGACGGCTCTGTTTACAAGAACCTCGTTTACAGTACAAGTTCAACATCGCAGAAAGTGAAAAATGGATAAAGAAGTTGTGGTATTTACTTACAAAGCAATATCACTCAGCAATGAAATCTATGTCATCAGGCCCTTAGCAGCACAATGAGTGGATTCAGGTATGATGATTCTAACTGAAATAAGTCACACAGAAAAAGAAACATCATAAGATATCAGTAATACACGGAATGTAAACTTGGCTACACAGGAACTGAATTACAGAACAGAACAGGGTCTCAAATTTAGAAAACCAACTTATGCTTGCTTAAGGGGAAAGGTGAGTTGGGGTGCTGCATAAAACCAGAGATTGAAATGAGCACAGATAAAGTTCCTTAAGCCAAATATGGAATAGACAAGAGCTACTCCTTGCTCAACGAAATGGACTCAACACCGCATATTAAACGCCTAAGAATGTACCTGACTAGTAAGTATCTTAAAACCTATGGATTGCTATGTCTCCGAAAGAGAATCAAGCATGTGTACAGGGGCATAAACGCAGCAGTGATAGGATTGGAGAGGTTCGGTGAGCAAATGAAGACCCTTTGAAGTCATATTGCATGGTACCCATTCCACGGGTCTCAACTCTCCAGGTTTAAGGTATTCTTCCTTCAGCTAAAACATGCATGTGGAACCCAGAGTATGATCAACCATGTGATCGGGAGACGTGTTCAAATATGTCTCAGTTTTCCTCCCCTGGTACTCGGGTGCAACATTCCAGATGCTTTACTAACACTCTCCCCACTTGGAGAGTCAGCACCTTTAACCTCCTGTTTGGCCCAGTTTGCAATTTCTGCGGAAGATGAACAGGAATAGCGAGAACCAATGAGAGACTAGCTGGAGGTGTCTGGACGGGCAAATTTAACTCTCATTTCCCACCAGGAAGAGGAATTAACCAAAGGCTCAGCGTGCCGTGCCGGAACCAGATTAGGGCCTGAAGCCATCCTGCGGTGTTGCGGCCAGCTCACAAGAAAGCGAGTTGAAGAAAGGAGCTCAGGGGCACTGTAATTCACAAACCTGCAGAGTTATAAATGACAGCTATCGTCCAAAAATAGACTGAAGTAAGGCTGCCAAGAGGACTTGAAAGCGGGGCAGAATTGCAGGAAACCGATTTCAGGAGGTAGACTGGAATTGCATTGAAAGCATAGGAAAAGAGGCAGAACGTCCACAATGATGCACTTGGCCAAAAAGGGCGTATGCGTTTTTTCCTGAATATATTCAGGAAAAAACGCATACGCCCTTTTTGGCCAACCAAGCAAGCTTGCAAAGGAAATCTGCACTACAATGAAGTCTCACTTCCCCCCGGTCAAAAGGGCCATCTGAAAAAAGTGTAAAATCCAGAAAGGCAGGACAGGCCATGGAGAACTGGGAGCCTTGTTATGCTGATGGGCGGGATGTAAATTGCCAACAGACACTCGGGAGAAGTGTATGGTGTTTCCTGAAACATCTAAAAAACAAAGCAACAGAGCCTAGGGCACTTCCACTTATGGTCCTATAGCTTAGGGAAATTAAAATCAAAAAGACACAGCCACCCCAAAGTTTGGAACCGCTCTGTTTACAAGAACCTCGTTTACAGTACAAGTTCAACATCGCAGAAAGTGAAAAATGGATAAAGAAGTTGTGGTATTTACTTACAAAGCAATATCACTCAGCAATGAAATCTATGTCATCAGGCCCTTAGCAGCACAATGAGTGGATTCAGGTATGATGATTCTAACTGAAATAAGTCACACAGAAAAAGAAACATCATAAGATATCAGTAATACACGGAATGTAAACTTGGCTACACAGGAACTGAATTACAGAACAGAACAGGGTCTCAAATTTAGAAAACCAACTTATGCTTGCTTAAGGGGAAAGGTGAGTTGGGGTGCTGCATAAAACCAGAGATTGAAATGAGCACAGATAAAGTTCCTTAAGCCAAATATGGAATAGACAAGAGCTACTCCTTGCTCAACGAAATGGACTCAACACCGCATATTAAACGCCTAAGAATGTACCTGACTAGTAAGTATCTTAAAACCTATGGATTGCTATGTCTCCGAAAGAGAATCAAGCATGTGTACAGGGGCATAAACGCAGCAGTGATAGGATTGGAGAGGTTCGGTGAGCAAATGAAGACCCTTTGAAGTCATATTGCATGGTACCCATTCCACGGGTCTCAACTCTCCAGGTTTAAGGTATTCTTCCTTCAGCTAAAACATGCATGTGGAACCCAGAGTATGATCAACCATGTGATCGGGAGACGTGTTCAAATATGTCTCAGTTTTCCTCCCCTGGTACTCGGGTGCAACATTCCAGACGCTTTACTAACACTCTCCCCACTTGGAGAGTCAGCGCCTTTAACCTCCTGTTTGGCCCAGTTTGCAATTTCTGCGGAAGATGAACAGGAATAGCGAGAACCAATGAGAGGCTAGCTGGAGGTGTCTGGACGGGCAAATTTAACTCTCATTTCCCACCAGGAAGAGGAATAACCAAAGGCTCAGCGTGCCGTGCCGGAACCAGATTAGGGCCTGAAGCCATCCTGCGGTGTTGCGGCCAGCTCACAAGAAAGCGAGTTGAAGAAAGGAGCTCAGGGGCACTGTAATTCACAAACCTGCAGAGTTATAAATGACAGCTATCGTCCAAAAATATACTGAAGTAAGGCTGCCAAGAGGACTTGAAAGCGGGGCAGAATTGCAGGAAACCGATTTCAGGAGGTAGACTGGAATTGCATTGAAAGCATAGGAAAAGAGGCAGAACGTCCACAATGATGCACTTGGCCAAAAAGGGCGTATGCGTTTTTTCCTGAATATATTCAGGAAAAAACGCATACGCCCTTTTTGGCCAACCAAGCAAGCTTGCAAAGGAAATCTGCACTACAATGAAGTCTCACTTCCCCCCGGTCAAAAGGGCCATCTGAAAAAAGTGTAAAATCCAGAAAGGCAGGACAGGCCATGGAGAACTGGGAGCCTTGTTATGCTGATGGGCGGGATGTAAATTGCCAACAGACACTCGGGAGAAGTGTATGGTGTTTCCTGAAACATCTAAAAAACAAAGCAACAGAGCCTAGGGCACTTCCACTTATGGTCCTATAGCTTAGGGAAATTAAAATCAAAAAGACACAGCCACCCCAAAGTTTGGAACGGCTCTGTTTACAAGAACCTCGTTTACAGTACAAGTTCAACATCGCAGAAAGTGAAAAATGGATAAAGAAGTTGTGGTATTTACTTACAAAGCAATATCACTCAGCAATGAAATCTATGTCATCAGGCCCTTAGCAGCACAATGAGTGGATTCAGGTATGATGATTCTAACTGAAATAAGTCACACAGAAAAAGAAACATCATAAGATATCAGTAATACACGGAATGGAAACTTGGCTACACAGGAACTGAATTACAGAACAGAACAGGGTCTCAAATTTAGAAAACCAACTTATGCTTGCTTAAGGGGAAAGGTGAGTTGGGGTGCTGCATAAAACCAGAGATTGAAATGAGCACAGATAAAGTTCCTTAAGCCAAATATGGAATAGACAAGAGCTACTCCTTGCTCAACGAAATGGACTCAACACCGCATATTAAACGCCTAAGAATGTACCTGACTAGTAAGTATCTTAAAACCTATGGATTGCTATGTCTCCGAAAGAGAATCAAGCATGTGTACAGGGGCATAAACGCAGCAGTGATAGGATTGGAGAGGTTCGGTGAGCAAATGAAGACCCTTTGAAGTCATATTGCATGGTACCCATTCCACGGGTTTCAACTCTCCAGGTTTAAGGTATTCTTCCTTCAGCTAAAACATGCATGTGGAACCCAGAGTATGATCAACCATGTGATCGGGAGACGTGTTCAAATATGTCTCAGTTTTCCTCCCCTGGTACTCGGGTGCAACATTCCAGACGCTTTACTAACACTCTCCCCACTTGGAGAGTCAGCGCCTTTAACCTCCTGTTTGGCCCAGTTTGCAATTTCTGCGGAAGATGAACAGGAATAGCGAGAACCAATGAGAGACTAGCTGGAGGTGTCTGGACGGGCAAATTTAACTCTCATTTCCCACCAGGAAGAGGAATTAACCAAAGGCTCAGCGTGCCGTGCCGGAACCAGATTAGGGCCTGAAGCCATCCTGCGGTGTTGCGGCCAGGTCACAAGAAAGCGAGTTGAAGAAAGGAGCTCAGGGGCACTGTAATTCACAAACCTGCAGAGTTATAAATGACAGCTATCGTCCAAAAATAGACTGAAGTAAGGCTGCCAAGAGGACTTGAAAGCGGGGCAGAATTGCAGGAAACCGATTTCAGGAGGTAGACTGGAATTGCATTGAAAGCATAGGAAAAGAGGCAGAACGTCCACAATGATGCACTTGGCCAAAAAGGGCGTATGCGTTTTTTCCTGAATATATTCAGGAAAAAACGCATACGCCCTTTTTGGCCAACCAAGCAAGCTTGCAAAGGAAATCTGCACTACAATGAAGTCTCACTTCCCCCCGGTCAAAAGGGCCATCTGAAAAAAGTGTAAAATCCAGAAAGGCAGGACAGGCCATGGAGAACTGGGAGCCTTGTTATGCTGATGGGCGGGATGTAAATTGCCAACAGACACTCGGGAGAAGTGTATGGTGTTTCCTGAAACATCTAAAAAACAAAGCAACAGAGCCTAGGGCACTTCCACTTATGGTCCTATAGCTTAGGGAAATTAAAATCAAAAAGACACAGCCACCCCAAAGTTTGGAACGCCTCTGTTTACAAGAACCTCGTTTACAGTACAAGTTCAACATCGCAGAAAGTGAAAAATGGATAAAGAAGTTGTGGTATTTACTTACAAAGCAATATCACTCAGCAATGAAATCTATGTCATCAGGCCCTTAGCAGCACAATGAGTGGATTCAGGTATGATGATTCTAACTGAAATAAGTCACACAGAAAAAGAAACATCATAAGATATCAGTAATACACGGAATGTAAACTTGGCTACACAGGAACTGAATTACAGAACAGAACAGGGTCTCAAATTTAGAAAACCAACTTATGCTTGCTTAAGGGGAAAGGTGAGTTGGGGTGCTGCATAAAACCAGAGATTGAAATGAGCACAGATAAAGTTCCTTAAGCCAAATATGGAATAGACAAGAGCTACTCCTTGCTCAACGAAATGGACTCAACACCGCATATTAAACGCCTAAGAATGTACCTGACTAGTAAGTATCTTAAAACCTATGGATTGCTATGTCTCCGAAAGAGAATCAAGCATGTGTACAGGGGCATAAACGCAGCAGTGATAGGATTGGAGAGGTTCGGTGAGCAAATGAAGACCCTTTGAAGTCATATTGCATGGTACCCATTCCACGGGTCTCAACTCTCCAGGTTTAAGGTATTCTTCCTTCAGCTAAAACATGCATGTGGAACCCAGAGTATGATCAACCATGTGATCGGGAGACGTGTTCAAATATGTCTCAGTTTTCCTCCCCTGGTACTCGGGTGCAACATTCCAGACGCTTTACTAACACTCTCCCCACTTGGAGAGTCAGTCCCTTTAACCTCCTGTTTGGCCCAGTTTGCAATTTCTGCGGAAGATGAACAGGAATAGCGAGAACCAATGAGAGACTAGCTGGAGGTGTCTGGACGGGCAAATTTAACTCTCATTTCCCACCAGGAAGAGGAATTAACCAAAGGCTCAGCGTGCCGTGCCGGAACCAGATTAGGGCCTGAAGCCATCCTGCGGTGTTGCGGCCAGGTCACAAGAAAGCGAGTTGAAGAAAGGAGCTCAGGGGCACTGTAATTCACAAACCTGCAGAGTTATAAATGACAGCTATCGTCCAAAAATAGACTGAAGTAAGGCTGCCAAGAGGACTTGAAAGCGGGGCAGAATTGCAGGAAACCGATTTCAGGAGGTAGACTGGAATTGCATTGAAAGCATAGGAAAAGAGGCAGAACGTCCACAATGATGCACTTGGCCAAAAAGGGCGTATGCGTTTTTTCCTGAATATATTCAGGAAAAAACGCATACGCCCTTTTTGGCCAACCAAGCAAGCTTGCAAAGGAAATCTGCACTACAATGAAGTCTCACTTCCCCCGGTCAAAAGGGCCATCTGAAAAAAGTGTAAAATCCAGAAAGGCAGGACAGGCCATGGAGAACTGGGAGCCTTGTTATGCTGATGGGCGGGATGTAAATTGCCAACAGACACTCGGGAGAAGTGTATGGTGTTTCCTGAAACATCTAAAAAACAAAGCAACAGAGCCTAGGGCACTTCCACTTATGGTCCTATAGCTTAGGGAAATTAAAATCAAAAAGACACAGCCACCCCAAAGTTTGGAACGGCTCTGTTTACAAGAACCTCGTTTACAGTACAAGTTCAACATCGCAGAAAGTGAAAAATGGATAAAGAAGTTGTGGTATTTACTTACAAAGCAATATCACTCAGCAATGAAATCTATGTCATCAGGCCCTTAGCAGCACAATGAGTGGATTCAGGTATGATGATTCTAACTGAAATAAGTCACACAGAAAAAGAAACATCATAAGATATCAGTAATACACGGAATGTAAACTTGGCTACACAGGAACTGAATTACAGAACAGAACAGGGTCTCAAATTTAGAAAACCAACTTATGCTTGCTTAAGGGGAAAGGTGAGTTGGGGTGCTGCATAAAACCAGAGATTGAAATGAGCACAGATAAAGTTCCTTAAGCCAAATATGGAATAGACAAGAGCTACTCCTTGCTCAACGAAATGGACTCAACACCGCATATTAAACGCCTAAGAATGTACCTGACTAGTAAGTATCTTAAAACCTATGGATTGCTATGTCTCCGAAAGAGAATCAAGCATGTGTACAGGGGCATAAACGCAGCAGTGATAGGATTGGAGAGGTTCGGTGAGCAAATGAAGACCCTTTGAAGTCATATTGCATGGTACCCATTCCACGGGTTCAACTCTCCAGGTTTAAGGTATTCTTCCTTCAGCTAAAACATGCATGTGGAACCCAGAGTATGATCAACCATGTGATCGGGAGACGTGTTCAAATATGTCTCAGTTTTCCTCCCCTGGTACTCGGGTGCAACATTCCAGACGCTTTACTAACACTCTCCCCACTTGGAGAGTCAGCCCTTTAACCTCCTGTTTGGCCCAGTTTGCAATTTCTGCGGAAGATGAACAGGAATAGCGAGAACCAATGAGAGACTAGCTGGAGGTGTCTGGACGGGCAAATTTAACTCTCATTTCCCACCAGGAAGAGGAAATAACCAAAGGCTCAGCGTGCCGTGCCGGAACCAGATTAGGGCCTGAAGCCATCCTGCGGTGTTGCGGCCAGCTCACAAGAAAGCGAGTTGAAGAAAGGAGCTCAGGGGCACTGTAATTCACAAACCTGCAGAGTTATAAATGACAGCTATCGTCCAAAAATAGACTGAAGTAAGGCTGCCAAGAGGACTTGAAAGCGGGGCAGAATTGCAGGAAACCGATTTCAGGAGGTAGACTGGAATTGCATTGAAAGCATAGGAAAAGAGGCAGAACGTCCACAATGATGCACTTGGCCAAAAAGGGCGTATGCGTTTTTTCCTGAATATATTCAGGAAAAAACGCATACGCCCTTTTTGGCCAACCAAGCAAGCTTGCAAAGGAAATCTGCACTACAATGAAGTCTCACTTCCCCCCGGTCAAAAGGGCCATCTGAAAAAAGTGTAAAATCCAGAAAGGCAGGACAGGCCATGGAGAACTGGGAGCCTTGTTATGCTGATGGGCGGGATGTAAATTGCCAACAGACACTCGGGAGAAGTGTATGGTGTTTCCTGAAACATCTAAAAAACAAAGCAACAGAGCCTAGGGCACTTCCACTTATGGTCCTATAGCTTAGGGAAATTAAAATCAAAAAGACACAGCCACCCCAAAGTTTGGAACGCCTCTGTTTACAAGAACCTCGTTTACAGTACAAGTTCAACATCGCAGAAAGTGAAAAATGGATAAAGAAGTTGTGGTATTTACTTACAAAGCAATATCACTCAGCAATGAAATCTATGTCATCAGGCCCTTAGCAGCACAATGAGTGGATTCAGGTATGATGATTCTAACTGAAATAAGTCACACAGAAAAAGAAACATCATAAGATATCAGTAATACACGGAATGTAAACTTGGCTACACAGGAACTGAATTACAGAACAGAACAGGGTCTCAAATTTAGAAAACCAACTTATGCTTGCTTAAGGGGAAAGGTGAGTTGGGGTGCTGCATAAAACCAGAGATTGAAATGAGCACAGATAAAGTTCCTTAAGCCAAATATGGAATAGACAAGAGCTACTCCTTGCTCAACGAAATGGACTCAACACCGCATATTAAACGCCTAAGAATGTACCTGACTAGTAAGTATCTTAAAACCTATGGATTGCTATGTCTCCAAAAGAGAATCAAGCATGTGTACAGGGGCATAAACGCAGCAGTGATAGGATTGGAGAGGTTCGGTGAGCAAATGAAGACCCTTTGAAGTCATATTGCATGGTACCCATTCCACGGGTTTCAACACCCAGGTTTAAGGTATTCTTCCTTCAGCTAAAACATGCATGTGGAACCCAGAGTATGATCAACCATGTGATCGGGAGACGTGTTCAAATATGTCTCAGTTTTCCTCCCCTGGTACTCGGGTGCAACATTCCAGACGCTTTACTAACACTCTCCCCACTTGGAGAGTCAGCGCCTTTAACCTCCTGTTTGGCCCAGTTTGCAATTTCTGCGGAAGATGAACAGGAATAGCGAGAACCAATGAGAGACTAGCTGGAGGTGTCTGGACGGGCAAATTTAACTCTCATTTCCCACCAGGAAGAGGAATTAACCAAAGGCTCAGCGTGCCGTGCCGGAACCAGATTAGGGCCTGAAGCCATCCTGCGGTGTTGCGGCCAGGTCACAAGAAAGCGAGTTGAAGAAAGGAGCTCAGGGGCACTGTAATTCACAAACCTGCAGAGTTATAAATGACAGCTATCGTCCAAAAATAGACTGAAGTAAGGCTGCCAAGAGGACTTGAAAGCGGGGCAGAATTGCAGGAAACCGATTTCAGGAGGTAGACTGGAATTGCATTGAAAGCATAGGAAAAGAGGCAGAACGTCCACAATGATGCACTTGGCCAAAAAGGGCGTATGCGTTTTTTCCTGAATATATTCAGGAAAAAACGCATACGCCCTTTTTGGCCAACCAAGCAAGCTTGCAAAGGAAATCTGCACTACAATGAAGTCTCACTTCCCCCGGTCAAAAGGGCCATCTGAAAAAAGTGTAAAATCCAGAAAGGCAGGACAGGCCATGGAGAACTGGGAGCCTTGTTATGCTGATGGGCGGGATGTAAATTGCCAACAGACACTCGGGAGAAGTGTATGGTGTTTCCTGAAACATCTAAAAAACAAAGCAACAGAGCCTAGGGCACTTCCACTTATGGTCCTATAGCTTAGGGAAATTAAAATCAAAAAGACACAGCCACCCCAAAGTTTGGGACGCCTCTGTTTACAAGAACCTCGTTTACAGTACAAGTTCAACATCGCAGAAAGTGAAAAATGGATAAAGAAGTTGTGGTATTTACTTACAAAGCAATATCACTCAGCAATGAAATCTATGTCATCAGGCCCTTAGCAGCACAATGAGTGGATTCAGGTATGATGATTCTAACTGAAATAAGTCACACAGAAAAAGAAACATCATAAGATATCAGTAATACACGGAATGTAAACTTGGCTACACAGGAACTGAATTACAGAACAGAACAGGGTCTCAAATTTAGAAAACCAACTTATGCTTGCTTAAGGGGAAAGGTGAGTTGGGGTGCTGCATAAAACCAGAGATTGAAATGAGCACAGATAAAGTTCCTTAAGCCAAATATGGAATAGACAAGAGCTACTCCTTGCTCAACGAAATGGACTCAACACCGCATATTAAACGCCTAAGAATGTACCTGACTAGTAAGTATCTTAAAACCTATGGATTGCTATGTCTCCGAAAGAGAATCAAGCATGTGTACAGGGGCATAAACGCAGCAGTGATAGGATTGGAGAGGTTCGGTGAGCAAATGAAGACCCTTTGAAGTCATATTGCATGGTACCCATTCCACGGGTCTCAACTCTCCAGGTTTAAGGTATTCTTCCTTCAGCTAAAACATGCATGTGGAACCCAGAGTATGATCAACCATGTGATCGGGAGACGTGTTCAAATATGTCTCAGTTTTCCTCCCCTGGTACTCGGGTGCAACATTCCAGACGCTTTACTAACACTCTCCCCACTTGGAGAGTCAGCCCCTTTAACCTCCTGTTTGGCCCAGTTTGCAATTTCTGCGGAAGATGAACAGGAATAGCGAGAACCAATGAGAGACTAGCTGGAGGTGTCTGGACGGGCAAATTTAACTCTCATTTCCCACCAGGAAGAGGAATTAACCAAAGGCTCAGCGTGCCGTGCCGGAACCAGATTAGGGCCTGAAGCCATCCTGCGGTGTTGCGGCCAGCTCACAAGAAAGCGAGTTGAAGAAAGGAGCTCAGGGGCACTGTAATTCACAAACCTGCAGAGTTATAAATGACAGCTATCGTCCAAAAATAGACTGAAGTAAGGCTGCCAAGAGGACTTGAAAGCGGGGCAGAATTGCAGGAAACCGATTTCAGGAGGTAGACTGGAATTGCATTGAAAGCATAGGAAAAGAGGCAGAACGTCCACAATGATGCACTTGGCCAAAAAGGGCGTATGCGTTTTTTCCTGAATATATTCAGGAAAAAACGCATACGCCCTTTTTGGCCAACCAAGCAAGCTTGCAAAGGAAATCTGCACTACAATGAAGTCTCACTTCCCCCGGTCAAAAGGGCCATCTGAAAAAAGTGTAAAATCCAGAAAGGCAGGACAGGCCATGGAGAACTGGGAGCCTTGTTATGCTGATGGGCGGGATGTAAATTGCCAACAGACACTCGGGAGAAGTGTATGGTGTTTCCTGAAACATCTAAAAAACAAAGCAACAGAGCCTAGGGCACTTCCACTTATGGTCCTATAGCTTAGGGAAATTAAAATCAAAAAGACACAGCCACCCCAAAGTTTGGAACGCCTCTGTTTACAAGAACCTCGTTTACAGTACAAGTTCAACATCGCAGAAAGTGAAAAATGGATAAAGCAGTTGTGGTATTTGCTTACAAAGCAATATCACTCAGCAATGAAATCTATGTCATCAGGCCCTTAGCAGAACAATGAGTGTATTCAGGTATGATGATTCTAACTGAAATAAGTCACACAGAAAAAGAAACATCATAAGATATCAGTAATACACGGAATGTAAACTTGGCTACACAGGAACTGAATTACAGAACAGAACAGGGTCTCAAATTTAGAAAACCAACTTATGCTTGCTTAAGGGAAAGGTGAGTTGGGGTGCTGCATAAAACCAGAGATTGAAATGAGCACAGATAAAGTTCCTTAAGCCAAATATGGAATAGACAAGAGCTACTCCTTGCTCAACGAAATGGACTCAACACCGCATATTAAACGCCTAAGAATGTACCTGACTAGTAAGTATCTTAAAACCTATGGATTGCTATGTCTCCGAAAGAGAATCAAGCATGTGTACAGGGGCATAAACGCAGCAGTGATAGGATTGGAGAGGTTCGGTGAGCAAATGAAGACCCTTTGAAGTCATATTGCATGGTACCCATTCCACGGGTTTCAACTCTCAGGTTTAAGGTATTCTTCCTTCAGCTAAAACATGCATGTGGAACCCAGAGTATGATCAACCGTGTGATCGGGAGACGTGTTCAAATATGTCTCAGTTTTCCTCCCCTGGTACTCGGGTGCAACATTCCAGACGCTTTACTAACACTCTCCCCACTTGGAGAGTCAGCCCTTTAACCTCCTGTTTGGCCCAGTTTGCAATTTCTGCGGAAGATGAACAGGAATAGCGAGAACCAATGAGAGACTAGCTGGAGGTGTCTGGACGGGCAAATTTAACTCTCATTTCCCACCAGGAAGAGGAATAACCAAAGGCTCAGCGTGCCGTGCCGGAACCAGATTAGGGCCTGAAGCCATCCTGCGGTGTTGCGGCCAGGTCACAAGAAAGCGAGTTGAAGAAAGGAGCTCAGGGGCACTGTAATTCACAAACCTGCAGAGTTATAAATGACAGCTATCGTCCAAAAATAGACTGAAGTAAGGCTGCCAAGAGGACTTGAAAGCGGGGCAGAATTGCAGGAAACCGATTTCAGGAGGTAGACTGGAATTGCATTGAAAGCATAGGAAAAGAGGCAGAACGTCCACAATGATGCACTTGGCCAAAAAGGGCGTATGCGTTTTTTCCTGAATATATTCAGGAAAAAACGCATACGCCCTTTTTGGCCAACCAAGCAAGCTTGCAAAGGAAATCTGCACTACAATGAAGTCTCACTTCCCCCCGGTCAAAAGGGCCATCTGAAAAAAGTGTAAAATCCAGAAAGGCAGGACAGGCCATGGAGAACTGGGAGCCTTGTTATGCTGATGGGCGGGATGTAAATTGCCAACAGACACTCGGGAGAAGTGTATGGTGTTTCCTGAAACATCTAAAAAACAAAGCAACAGAGCCTAGGGCACTTCCACTTATGGTCCTATAGCTTAGGGAAATTAAAATCAAAAAGACACAGCCACCCCAAAGTTTGGAACGCCTCTGTTTACAAGAACCTCGTTTACAGTACAAGTTCAACATCGCAGAAAGTGAAAAATGGATAAAGAAGTTGTGGTATTTACTTACAAAGCAATATCACTCAGCAATGAAATCTATGTCATCAGGCCCTTAGCAGCACAATGAGTGGATTCAGGTATGATGATTCTAACTGAAATAAGTCACACAGAAAAAGAAACATCATAAGATATCAGTAATACACGGAATGTAAACTTGGCTACACAGGAACTGAATTACAGAACAGAACAGGGTCTCAAATTTAGAAAACCAACTTATGCTTGCTTTGGGGAAAGGTGAGTTGGGGTGCTGCATAAAACCAGAGATTGAAATGAGCACAGATAAAGTTCCTTAAGCCAAATATGGAATAGACAAGAGCTACTCCTTGCTCAACGAAATGGACTCAACACCGCATATTAAACGCCTAAGAATGTACCTGACTAGTAAGTATCTTAAAACCTATGGATTGCTATGTCTCCGAAAGAGAATCAAGCATGTGTACAGGGGCATAAACGCAGCAGTGATAGGATTGGAGAGGTTCGGTGAGCAAATGAAGACCCTTTGAAGTCATATTGCATGGTACCCATTCCACGGGTTTCAACTCTCCAGGTTTAAGGTATTCTTCCTTCAGCTAAAACATGCATGTGGAACCTAGAGTATGATCAACCATGTGATCGGGAGACGTGTTCAAATATGTCTCAGTTTTCCTCCCCTGGTACTCGGGTGCAACATTCCAGACGCTTTACTAACACTCTCCCCACTTGGAGAGTCAGCCCTTTAACCTCCTGTTTGGCCCAGTTTGCAATTTCTGCGGAAGATGAACAGGAATAGCGAGAACCAATGAGAGACTAGCTGGAGGTGTCTGGACGGGCAAATTTAACTCTCATTTCCCACCAGGAAGAGGAATTAACCAAAGGCTCAGCGTGCCGTGCCGGAACCAGATTAGGGCCTGAAGCCATCCTGCGGTGTTGCGGCCAGCTCACAAGAAAGCGAGTTGAAGAAAGGAGCTCAGGGGCACTGTAATTCACAAACCTGCAGAGTTATAAATGACAGCTATCGTCCAAAAATAGACTGAAGTAAGGCTGCCAAGAGGACTTGAAAGCGGGGCAGAATTGCAGGAAACCGATTTCAGGAGGTAGACTGGAATTGCATTGAAAGCATAGGAAAAGAGGCAGAACGTCCACAATGATGCACTTGGCCAAAAAGGGCGTATGCGTTTTTTCCTGAATATATTCAGGAAAAAACGCATACGCCCTTTTTGGCCAACCAAGCAAGCTTGCAAAGGAAATCTGCACTACAATGAAGTCTCACTTCCCCCCGGTCAAAAGGGCCATCTGAAAAAAGTGTAAAATCCAGAAAGGCAGGACAGGCCATGGAGAACTGGGAGCCTTGTTATGCTGATGGGCGGGATGTAAATTGCCAACAGACACTCGGGAGAAGTGTATGGTGTTTCCTGAAACATCTAAAAAACAAAGCAACAGAGCCTAGGGCACTTCCACTTATGGTCCTATAGCTTAGGGAAATTAAAATCAAAAAGACACAGCCACCCCAAAGTTTGGGACGCCTCTGTTTACAAGAACCTCGTTTACAGTACAAGTTCAACATCGCAGAAAGTGAAAAATGGATAAAGAAGTTGTGGTATTTACTTACAAAGCAATATCACTCAGCAATGAAATCTATGTCATCAGGCCCTTAGCAGCACAATGAGTGGATTCAGGTATGATGATTCTAACTGAAATAAGTCACACAGAAAAAGAAACATCATAAGATATCAGTAATACACGGAATGTAAACTTGGCTACACAGGAACTGAATTACAGAACAGAACAGGGTCTCAAATTTAGAAAACCAACTTATGCTTGCTTAAGGGGAAAGGTGAGTTGGGGTGCTGCATAAAACCAGAGATTGAAATGAGCACAGATAAAGTTCCTTAAGCCAAATATGGAATAGACAAGAGCTACTCCTTGCTCAACGAAATGGACTCAACACCGCATATTAAACGCCTAAGAATGTACCTGACTAGTAAGTATCTTAAAACCTATGGATTGCTATGTCTCCGAAAGAGAATCAAGCATGTGTACAGGGGCATAAACGCAGCAGTGATAGGATTGGAGAGGTTCGGTGAGCAAATGAAGACCCTTTGAAGTCATATTGCATGGTACCCATTCCACGGGTTTCAACTCTCCAGGTTTAAGGTATTCTTCCTTCAGCTAAAACATGCATGTGGAACCCAGAGTATGATCAACCATGTGAACGGGAGACGTGTTCAAATATGTCTCAGTTTTCCTCCCCTGGTACTCGGGTGCAACATTCCAGACGCTTTACTAACACTCTCCCCACTTGGAGAGTCAGTCCCTTTAACCTCCTGTTTGGCCCAGTTTGCAATTTCTGCGGAAGATGAACAGGAATAGCGAGAACCAATGAGAGACTAGCTGGAGGTGTCTGGACGGGCAAATTTAACTCTCATTTCCCACCAGGAAGAGGAATTAACCAAAGGCTCAGCGTGCCGTGCCGGAACCAGATTAGGGCCTGAAGCCATCCTGCGGTGTTGCGGCCAGGTCACAAGAAAGCGAGTTGAAGAAAGGAGCTCAGGGGCACTGTAATTCACAAACCTGCAGAGTTATAAATGACAGCTATCGTCCAAAAATAGACTGAAGTAAGGCTGCCAAGAGGACTTGAAAGCGGGGCAGAATTGCAGGAAACCGATTTCAGGAGGTAGACTGGAATTGCATTGAAAGCATAGGAAAAGAGGCAGAACGTCCACAATGATGCACTTGGCCAAAAAGGGCGTATGCGTTTTTTCCTGAATATATTCAGGAAAAAACGCATACGCCCTTTTTGGCCAACCAAGCAAGCTTGCAAAGGAAATCTGCACTACAATGAAGTCTCACTTCCCCCCGGTCAAAAGGGCCATCTGAAAAAAGTGTAAAATCCAGAAAGGCAGGACAGGCCATGGAGAACTGGGAGCCTTGTTATGCTGATGGGCGGGATGTAAATTGCCAACAGACACTCGGGAGAAGTGTATGGTGTTTCCTGAAACATCTAAAAAACAAAGCAACAGAGCCTAGGGCACTTCCACTTATGGTCCTATAGCTTAGGGAAATTAAAATCAAAAAGACACAGCCACCCCAAAGTTTGGAACGGCTCTGTTTACAAGAACCTCGTTTACAGTACAAGTTCAACATCGCAGAAAGTGAAAAATGGATAAAGAAGTTGTGGTATTTACTTACAAAGCAATATCACTCAGCAATGAAATCTATGTCATCAGGCCCTTAGCAGCACAATGAGTGGATTCAGGTATGATGATTCTAACTGAAATAAGTCACACAGAAAAAGAAACATCATAAGATATCAGTAATACACGGAATGTAAACTTGGCTACACAGGAACTGAATTACAGAACAGAACAGGGTCTCAAATTTAGAAAACCAACTTATGCTTGCTTAAGGGGAAAGGTGAGTTGGGGTGCTGCATAAAACCAGAGATTGAAATGAGCACAGATAAAGTTCCTTAAGCCAAATATGGAATAGACAAGAGCTACTCCTTGCTCAACGAAATGGACTCAACACCGCATATTAAACGCCTAAGAATGTACCTGACTAGTAAGTATCTTAAAACCTATGGATTGCTATGTCTCCGAAAGAGAATCAAGCATGTGTACAGGGGCATAAACGCAGCAGTGATAGGATTGGAGAGGTTCGGTGAGCAAATGAAGACCCTTTGAAGTCATATTGCATGGTACCCATTCCACGGGTTTCAACTCCCAGGTTTAAGGTATTCTTCCTTCAGCTAAAACATGCATGTGGAACCCAGAGTATGATCAACCATGTGATCGGGAGACGTGTTCAAATATGTCTCAGTTTTCCTCCCCTGGTACTCGGGTGCAACATTCCAGACGCTTTACTAACACTCTCCCCACTTGGAGAGTCAGCCCTTTAACCTCCTGTTTGGCCCAGTTTGCAATTTCTGCGGAAGATGAACAGGAATAGCGAGAACCAATGAGAGACTAGCTGGAGGTGTCTGGACGGGCAAATTTAACTCTCATTTCCCACCAGGAAGAGGAATAACCAAAGGCTCAGCGTGCCGTGCCGGAACCAGATTAGGGCCTGAAGCCATCCTGCGGTGTTGCGGCCAGCTCACAAGAAAGCGAGTTGAAGAAAGGAGCTCAGGGGCACTGTAATTCACAAACCTGCAGAGTTATAAATGACAGCTATCGTCCAAAAATATACTGAAGTAAGGCTGCCAAGAGGACTTGAAAGCGGGGCAGAATTGCAGGAAACCGATTTCAGGAGGTAGACTGGAATTGCATTGAAAGCATAGGAAAAGAGGCAGAACGTCCACAATGATGCACTTGGCCAAAAAGGGCGTATGCGTTTTTTCCTGAATATATTCAGGAAAAAACGCATACGCCCTTTTTGGCCAACCAAGCAAGCTTGCAAAGGAAATCTGCACTACAATGAAGTCTCACTTCCCCCCGGTCAAAAGGGCCATCTGAAAAAAGTGTAAAATCCAGAAAGGCAGGACAGGCCATGGAGAACTGGGAGCCTTGTTATGCTGATGGGCGGGATGTAAATTGCCAACAGACACTCGGGAGAAGTGTATGGTGTTTCCTGAAACATCTAAAAAACAAAGCAACAGAGCCTAGGGCACTTCCACTTATGGTCCTATAGCTTAGGGAAATTAAAATCAAAAAGACACAGCCACCCCAAAGTTTGGAACGGCTCTGTTTACAAGAACCTCGTTTACAGTACAAGTTCAACATCGCAGAAAGTGAAAAATGGATAAAGAAGTTGTGGTATTTACTTACAAAGCAATATCACTCAGCAATGAAATCTATGTCATCAGGCCCTTAGCAGCACAATGAGTGGATTCAGGTATGATGATTCTAACTGAAATAAGTCACACAGAAAAAGAAACATCATAAGATATCAGTAATACACGGAATGTAAACTTGGCTACACAGGAACTGAATTACAGAACAGAACAGGGTCTCAAATTTAGAAAACCAACTTATGCTTGCTTAAGGGGAAAGGTGAGTTGGGGTGCTGCATAAAACCAGAGATTGAAATGAGCACAGATAAAGTTCCTTAAGCCAAATATGGAATAGACAAGAGCTACTCCTTGCTCAACGAAATGGACTCAACACCGCATATTAAACGCCTAAGAATGTACCTGACTAGTAAGTATCTTAAAACCTATGGATTGCTATGTCTCCGAAAGAGAATCAAGCATGTGTACAGGGGCATAAACGCAGCAGTGATAGGATTGGAGAGGTTCGGTGAGCAAATGAAGACCCTTTGAAGTCATATTGCATGGTACCCATTCCACGGGTTTCAACTCTCCAGGTTTAAGGTATTCTTCCTTCAGCTAAAACATGCATGTGGAACCCAGAGTATGATCAACCATGTGATCGGGAGACGTGTTCAAATATGTCTCAGTTTTCCTCCCCTGGTACTCGGGTGCAACATTCCAGACGCTTTACTAACACTCTCCCCACTTGGAGAGTCAGCCCTTTAACCTCCTGTTTGGCCCAGTTTGCAATTTCTGCGGAAGATGAACAGGAATAGCGAGAACCAATGAGAGACTAGCTGGAGGTGTCTGGACGGGCAAATTTAACTCTCATTTCCCACCAGGAAGAGGAATTAACCAAAGGCTCAGCGTGCCGTGCCGGAACCAGATTAGGGCCTGAAGCCATCCTGCGGTGTTGCGGCCAGCTCACAAGAAAGCGAGTTGAAGAAAGGAGCTCAGGGGCACTGTAATTCACAAACCTGCAGAGTTATAAATGACAGCTATCGTCCAAAAATAGACTGAAGTAAGGCTGCCAAGAGGACTTGAAAGCGGGGCAGAATTGCAGGAAACCGATTTCAGGAGGTAGACTGGAATTGCATTGAAAGCATAGGAAAAGAGGCAGAACGTCCACAATGATGCACTTGGCCAAAAAGGGCGTATGCGTTTTTTCCTGAATATATTCAGGAAAAAACGCATACGCCCTTTTTGGCCAACCAAGCAAGCTTGCAAAGGAAATCTGCACTACAATGAAGTCTCACTTCCCCCCGGTCAAAAGGGCCATCTGAAAAAAGTGTAAAATCCAGAAAGGCAGGACAGGCCATGGAGAACTGGGAGCCTTGTTATGCTGATGGGCGGGATGTAAATTGCCAACAGACACTCGGGAGAAGTGTATGGTGTTTCCTGAAACATCTAAAAAACAAAGCAACAGAGCCTAGGGCACTTCCACTTATGGTCCTATAGCTTAGGGAAATTAAAATCAAAAAGACACAGCCACCCCAAAGTTTGGAACGGCTCTGTTTACAAGAACCTCGTTTACAGTACAAGTTCAACATCGCAGAAAGTGAAAAATGGATAAAGAAGTTGTGGTATTTACTTACAAAGCAATATCACTCAGCAATGAAATCTATGTCATCAGGCCCTTAGCAGCACAATGAGTGGATTCAGGTATGATGATTCTAACTGAAATAAGTCACACAGAAAAAGAAACATCATAAGATATCAGTAATACACGGAATGTAAACTTGGCTACACAGGAACTGAATTACAGAACAGAACAGGGTCTCAAATTTAGAAAACCAACTTATGCTTGCTTAAGGGAAAGGTGAGTTGGGGTGCTGCATAAAACCAGAGATTGAAATGAGCACAGATAAAGTTCCTTAAGCCAAATATGGAATAGACAAGAGCTACTCCTTGCTCAACGAAATGGACTCAACACCGCATATTAAACGCCTAAGAATGTACCTGACTAGTAAGTATCTTAAAACCTATGGATTGCTATGTCTCCAAAAGAGAATCAAGCATGTGTACAGGGGCATAAACGCAGCAGTGATAGGATTGGAGAGGTTCGGTGAGCAAATGAAGACCCTTTGAAGTCATATTGCATGGTACCCATTCCACGGGTTTCAACTCCCAGGTTTAAGGTATTCTTCCTTCAGCTAAAACATGCATGTGGAACCCAGAGTATGATCAACCATGTGATCGGGAGACGTGTTCAAATATGTCTCAGTTTTCCTCCCCTGGTACTCGGGTGCAACATTCCAGACACTTTACTAACACTCTCCCCACTTGGAGAGTCAGCCCTTTAACCTCCTGTTTGGCCCAGTTTGCAATTTCTGCGGAAGATGAACAGGAATAGCGAGAACCAATGAGAGACTAGCTGGAGGTGTCTGGACGGGCAAATTTAACTCTCATTTCCCACCAGGAAGAGGAATTAACCAAAGGCTCAGCGTGCCGTGCCGGAACCAGATTAGGGCCTGAAGCCATCCTGCGGTGTTGCGGCCAGCTCACAAGAAAGCGAGTTGAAGAAAGGAGCTCAGGGGCACTGTAATTCACAAACCTGCAGAGTTATAAATGACAGCTATCGTCCAAAAATAGACTGAAGTAAGGCTGCCAAGAGGACTTGAAAGCGGGGCAGAATTGCAGGAAACCGATTTCAGGAGGTAGACTGGAATTGCATTGAAAGCATAGGAAAAGAGGCAGAACGTCCACAATGATGCACTTGGCCAAAAAGGGCGTATGCGTTTTTTCCTGAATATATTCAGGAAAAAACGCATACGCCCTTTTTGGCCAACCAAGCAAGCTTGCAAAGGAAATCTGCACTACAATGAAGTCTCACTTCCCCCCGGTCAAAAGGGCCATCTGAAAAAAGTGTAAAATCCAGAAAGGCAGGACAGGCCATGGAGAACTGGGAGCCTTGTTATGCTGATGGGCGGGATGTAAATTGCCAACAGACACTCGGGAGAAGTGTATGGTGTTTCCTGAAACATCTAAAAAACAAAGCAACAGAGCCTAGGGCACTTCCACTTATGGTCCTATAGCTTAGGGAAATTAAAATCAAAAAGACACAGCCACCCCAAAGTTTGGAACGGCTCTGTTTACAAGAACCTCGTTTACAGTACAAGTTCAACATCGCAGAAAGTGAAAAATGGATAAAGAAGTTGTGGTATTTACTTACAAAGCAATATCACTCAGCAATGAAATCTATGTCATCAGGCCCTTAGCAGCACAATGAGTGGATTCAGGTATGATGATTCTAACTGAAATAAGTCACACAGAAAAAGAAACATCATAAGATATCAGTAATACACGGAATGTAAACTTGGCTACACAGGAACTGAATTACAGAACAGAACAGGGTCTCAAATTTAGAAAACCAACTTATGCTTGCTTAAGGGGAAAGGTGAGTTGGGGTGCTGCATAAAACCAGAGATTGAAATGAGCACAGATAAAGTTCCTTAAGCCAAATATGGAATAGACAAGAGCTACTCCTTGCTCAACGAAATGGACTCAACACCGCATATTAAACGCCTAAGAATGTACCTGACTAGTAAGTATCTTAAAACCTATGGATTGCTATGTCTCCGAAAGAGAATCAAGCATGTGTACAGGGGCATAAACGCAGCAGTGATAGGATTGGAGAGGTTCGGTGAGCAAATGAAGACCCTTTGAAGTCATATTGCATGGTACCCATTCCACGGGTTTCAACTCTCCAGGTTTAAGGTATTCTTCCTTCAGCTAAAACATGCATGTGGAACCCAGAGTATGATCAACCATGTGATCGGGAGACGTGTTCAAATATGTCTCAGTTTTCCTCCCCTGGTACTCGGGTGCAACATTCCAGACGCTTTACTAACACTCTCCCCACTTGGAGAGTCAGCGCCTTTAACCTCCTGTTTGGCCCAGTTTGCAATTTCTGCGGAAGATGAACAGGAATAGCGAGAACCAATGAGAGACTAGCTGGAGGTGTCTGGACGGGCAAATTTAACTCTCATTTCCCACCAGGAAGAGGAATTAACCAAAGGCTCAGCGTGCCGTGCCGGAACCAGATTAGGGCCTGAAGCCATCCTGCGGTGTTGCGGCCAGCTCACAAGAAAGCGAGTTGAAGAAAGGAGCTCAGGGGCACTGTAATTCACAAACCTGCAGAGTTATAAATGACAGCTATCGTCCAAAAATAGACTGAAGTAAGGCTGCCAAGAGGACTTGAAAGCGGGGCAGAATTGCAGGAAACCGATTTCAGGAGGTAGACTGGAATTGCATTGAAAGCATAGGAAAAGAGGCAGAACGTCCACAATGATGCACTTGGCCAAAAAGGGCGTATGCGTTTTTTCCTGAATATATTCAGGAAAAAACGCATACGCCCTTTTTGGCCAACCAAGCAAGCTTGCAAAGGAAATCTGCACTACAATGAAGTCTCACTTCCCCCCGGTCAAAAGGGCCATCTGAAAAAAGTGTAAAATCCAGAAAGGCAGGACAGGCCATGGAGAACTGGGAGCCTTGTTATGCTGATGGGCGGGATGTAAATTGCCAACAGACACTCGGGAGAAGTGTATGGTGTTTCCTGAAACATCTAAAAAACAAAGCAACAGAGCCTAGGGCACTTCCACTTATGGTCCTATAGCTTAGGGAAATTAAAATCAAAAAGACACAGCCACCCCAAAGTTTGGAACGGCTCTGTTTACAAGAACCTCGTTTACAGTACAAGTTCAACATCGCAGAAAGTGAAAAATGGATAAAGAAGTTGTGGTATTTACTTACAAAGCAATATCACTCAGCAATGAAATCTATGTCATCAGGCCCTTAGCAGCACAATGAGTGGATTCAGGTATGATGATTCTAACTGAAATAAGTCACACAGAAAAAGAAACATCATAAGATATCAGTAATACACGGAATGTAAACTTGGCTACACAGGAACTGAATTACAGAACAGAACAGGGTCTCAAATTTAGAAAACCAACTTATGCTTGCTTAAGGGGAAAGGTGAGTTGGGGTGCTGCATAAAACCAGAGATTGAAATGAGCACAGATAAAGTTCCTTAAGCCAAATATGGAATAGACAAGAGCTACTCCTTGCTCAACGAAATGGACTCAACACCGCATATTAAACGCCTAAGAATGTACCTGACTAGTAAGTATCTTAAAACCTATGGATTGCTATGTCTCCGAAAGAGAATCAAGCATGTGTACAGGGGCATAAACGCAGCAGTGATAGGATTGGAGAGGTTCGGTGAGCAAATGAAGACCCTTTGAAGTCATATTGCATGGTACCCAGTCCACGGGTTTCAACTCCCAGGTTTAAGGTATTCTTCCTTCAGCTAAAACATGCATGTGGAACCCAGAGTATGATCAACCATGTGATCGGGAGACGTGTTCAAATATGTCTCAGTTTTCCTCCCCTGGTACTCGGGTGCAACATTCCAGACGCTTTACTAACACTCTCCCCACTTGGAGAGTCAGCCCTTTAACCTCCTGTTTGGCCCAGTTTGCAATTTCTGCGGAAGATGAACAGGAATAGCGAGAACCAATGAGAGACTAGCTGGAGGTGTCTGGACGGGCAAATTTAACTCTCATTTCCCACCAGGAAGAGGAATTAACCAAAGGCTCAGCGTGCCGTGCCGGAACCAGATTAGGGCCTGAAGCCATCCTGCGGTGTTGCGGCCAGCTCACAAGAAAGCGAGTTGAAGAAAGGAGCTCAGGGGCACTGTAATTCACAAACCTGCAGAGTTATAAATGACAGCTATCGTCCAAAAATAGACTGAAGTAAGGCTGCCAAGAGGACTTGAAAGCGGGGCAGAATTGCAGGAAACCGATTTCAGGAGGTAGACTGGAATTGCATTGAAAGCATAGGAAAAGAGGCAGAACGTCCACAATGATGCACTTGGCCAAAAAGGGCGTATGCGTTTTTTCCTGAATATATTCAGGAAAAAACGCATACGCCCTTTTTGGCCAACCAAGCAAGCTTGCAAAGGAAATCTGCACTACAATGAAGTCTCACTTCCCCCCGGTCAAAAGGGCCATCTGAAAAAAGTGTAAAATCCAGAAAGGCAGGACAGGCCATGGAGAACTGGGAGCCTTGTTATGCTGATGGGCGGGATGTAAATTGCCAACAGACACTCGGGAGAAGTGTATGGTGTTTCCTGAAACATCTAAAAAACAAAGCAACAGAGCCTAGGGCACTTCCACTTATGGTCCTATAGCTTAGGGAAATTAAAATCAAAAAGACACAGCCACCCCAAAGTTTGGAACGGCTCTGTTTACAAGAACCTCGTTTACAGTACAAGTTCAACATCGCAGAAAGTGAAAAATGGATAAAGAAGTTGTGGTATTTACTTACAAAGCAATATCACTCAGCAATGAAATCTATGTCATCAGGCCCTTAGCAGCACAATGAGTGGATTCAGGTATGATGATTCTAACTGAAATAAGTCACACAGAAAAAGAAACATCATAAGATATCAGTAATACACGGAATGTAAACTTGGCTACACAGGAACTGAATTACAGAACAGAACAGGGTCTCAAATTTAGAAAACCAACTTATGCTTGCTTAAGGGAAAGGTGAGTTGGGGTGCTGCATAAAACCAGAGATTGAAATGAGCACAGATAAAGTTCCTTAAGCCAAATATGGAATAGACAAGAGCTACTCCTTGCTCAACGAAATGGACTCAACACCGCATATTAAACGCCTAAGAATGTACCTGACTAGTAAGTATCTTAAAACCTATGGATTGCTATGTCTCCGAAAGAGAATCAAGCATGTGTACAGGGGCATAAACGCAGCAGTGATAGGATTGGAGAGGTTCGGTGAGCAAATGAAGACCCTTTGAAGTCATATTGCATGGTACCCATTCCACGGGTTTCAACTCCCAGGTTTAAGGTATTCTTCCTTCAGCTAAAACATGCATGTGGAACCCAGAGTATGATCAACCATGTGATCGGGAGACGTGTTCAAATATGTCTCAGTTTTCCTCCCCTGGTACTCGGGTGCAACATTCCAGACGCTTTACTAACACTCTCCCCACTTGGAGAGTCAGCGCCTTTAACCTCCTGTTTGGCCCAGTTTGCAATTTCTGCGGAAGATGAACAGGAATAGCGAGAACCAATGAGAGACTAGCTGGAGGTGTCTGGACGGGCAAATTTAACTCTCATTTCCCACCAGGAAGAGGAATTAACCAAAGGCTCAGCGTGCCGTGCCGGAACCAGATTAGGGCCTGAAGCCATCCTGCGGTGTTGCGGCCAGCTCACAAGAAAGCGAGTTGAAGAAAGGAGCTCAGGGGCACTGTAATTCACAAACCTGCAGAGTTATAAATGACAGCTATCGTCCAAAAATAGACTGAAGTAAGGCTGCCAAGAGGACTTGAAAGCGGGGCAGAATTGCAGGAAACCGATTTCAGGAGGTAGACTGGAATTGCATTGAAAGCATAGGAAAAGAGGCAGAACGTCCACAATGATGCACTTGGCCAAAAAGGGCGTATGCGTTTTTTCCTGAATATATTCAGGAAAAAACGCATACGCCCTTTTTGGCCAACCAAGCAAGCTTGCAAAGGAAATCTGCACTACAATGAAGTCTCACTTCCCCCCGGTCAAAAGGGCCATCTGAAAAAAGTGTAAAATCCAGAAAGGCAGGACAGGCCATGGAGAACTGGGAGCCTTGTTATGCTGATGGGCGGGATGTAAATTGCCAACAGACACTCGGGAGAAGTGTATGGTGTTTCCTGAAACATCTAAAAAACAAAGCAACAGAGCCTAGGGCACTTCCACTTATGGTCCTATAGCTTAGGGAAATTAAAATCAAAAAGACACAGCCACCCCAAAGTTTGGAACGGCTCTGTTTACAAGAACCTCGTTTACAGTACAAGTTCAACATCGCAGAAAGTGAAAAATGGATAAAGAAGTTGTGGTATTTACTTACAAAGCAATATCACTCAGCAATGAAATCTATGTCATCAGGCCCTTAGCAGCACAATGAGTGGATTCAGGTATGATGATTCTAACTGAAATAAGTCACACAGAAAAAGAAACATCATAAGATATCAGTAATACACGGAATGTAAACTTGGCTACACAGGAACTGAATTACAGAACAGAACAGGGTCTCAAATTTAGAAAACCAACTTATGCTTGCTTAAGGGGAAAGGTGAGTTGGGGTGCTGCATAAAACCAGAGATTGAAATGAGCACAGATAAAGTTCCTTAAGCCAAATATGGAATAGACAAGAGCTACTCCTTGCTCAACGAAATGGACTCAACACCGCATATTAAACGCCTAAGAATGTACCTGACTAGTAAGTATCTTAAAACCTATGGATTGCTATGTCTCCGAAAGAGAATCAAGCATGTGTACAGGGGCATAAACGCAGCAGTGATAGGATTGGAGAGGTTCGGTGAGCAAATGAAGACCCTTTGAAGTCATATTGCATGGTACCCATTCCACGGGTTTCAACTCTCCAGGTTTAAGGTATTCTTCCTTCAGCTAAAACATGCATGTGGAACCCAGAGTATGATCAACCATGTGATCGGGAGACGTGTTCAAATATGTCTCAGTTTTCCTCCCCTGGTACTCGGGTGCAACATTCCAGACGCTTTACTAACACTCTCCCCACTTGGAGAGTCAGCGCCTTTAACCTCCTGTTTGGCCCAGTTTGCAATTTCTGCGGAAGATGAACAGGAATAGCGAGAACCAATGAGAGACTAGCTGGAGGTGTCTGGACGGGCAAATTTAACTCTCATTTCCCACCAGGAAGAGGAATTAACCAAAGGCTCAGCGTGCCGTGCCGGAACCAGATTAGGGCCTGAAGCCATCCTGCGGTGTTGCGGCCAGCTCACAAGAAAGCGAGTTGAAGAAAGGAGCTCAGGGGCACTGTAATTCACAAACCTGCAGAGTTATAAATGACAGCTATCGTCCAAAAATAGACTGAAGTAAGGCTGCCAAGAGGACTTGAAAGCGGGGCAGAATTGCAGGAAACCGATTTCAGGAGGTAGACTGGAATTGCATTGAAAGCATAGGAAAAGAGGCAGAACGTCCACAATGATGCACTTGGCCAAAAAGGGCGTATGCGTTTTTTCCTGAATATATTCAGGAAAAAACGCATACGCCCTTTTTGGCCAACCAAGCAAGCTTGCAAAGGAAATCTGCACTACAATGAAGTCTCACTTCCCCCCGGTCAAAAGGGCCATCTGAAAAAAGTGTAAAATCCAGAAAGGCAGGACAGGCCATGGAGAACTGGGAGCCTTGTTATGCTGATGGGCGGGATGTAAATTGCCAACAGACACTCGGGAGAAGTGTATGGTGTTTCCTGAAACATCTAAAAAACAAAGCAACAGAGCCTAGGGCACTTCCACTTATGGTCCTATAGCTTAGGGAAATTAAAATCAAAAAGACACAGCCACCCCAAAGTTTGGGACGCCTCTGTTTACAAGAACCTCGTTTACAGTACAAGTTCAACATCGCAGAAAGTGAAAAATGGATAAAGAAGTTGTGGTATTTACTTACAAAGCAATATCACTCAGCAATGAAATCTATGTCATCAGGCCCTTAGCAGCACAATGAGTGGATTCAGGTATGATGATTCTAACTGAAATAAGTCACACAGAAAAAGAAACATCATAAGATATCAGTAATACACGGAATGTAAACTTGGCTACACAGGAACTGAATTACAGAACAGAACAGGGTCTCAAATTTAGAAAACCAACTTATGCTTGCTTAAGGGGAAAGGTGAGTTGGGGTGCTGCATAAAACCAGAGATTGAAATGAGCACAGATAAAGTTCCTTAAGCCAAATATGGAATAGACAAGAGCTACTCCTTGCTCAACGAAATGGACTCAACACCGCATATTAAACGCCTAAGAATGTACCTGACTAGTAAGTATCTTAAAACCTATGGATTGCTATGTCTCCGAAAGAGAATCAAGCATGTGTACAGGGGCATAAACGCAGCAGTGATAGGATTGGAGAGGTTCGGTGAGCAAATGAAGACCCTTTGAAGTCATATTGCATGGTACCCATTCCACGGGTTTCAACTACCCAGGTTTAAGGTATTCTTCCTTCAGCTAAAACATGCATGTGGAACCTAGAGTATGATCAACCATGTGATCGGGAGACGTGTTCAAATATGTCTCAGTTTTCCTCCCCTGGTACTCGGGTGCAACATTCCAGACGCTTTACTAACACTCTCCCCACTTGGAGAGTCAGCCCTTTAACCTCCTGTTTGGCCCAGTTTGCAATTTCTGCGGAAGATGAACAGGAATAGCGAGAACCAATGAGAGACTAGCTGGAGGTGTCTGGACGGGCAAATTTAACTCTCATTTCCCACCAGGAAGAGGAATTAACCAAAGGCTCAGCGTGCCGTGCCGGAACCAGATTAGGGCCTGAAGCCATCCTGCGGTGTTGCGGCCAGCTCACAAGAAAGCGAGTTGAAGAAAGGAGCTCAGGGGCACTGTAATTCACAAACCTGCAGAGTTATAAATGACAGCTATCGTCCAAAAATAGACTGAAGTAAGGCTGCCAAGAGGACTTGAAAGCGGGGCAGAATTGCAGGAAACCGATTTCAGGAGGTAGACTGGAATTGCATTGAAAGCATAGGAAAAGAGGCAGAACGTCCACAATGATGCACTTGGCCAAAAAGGGCGTATGCGTTTTTTCCTGAATATATTCAGGAAAAAACGCATACGCCCTTTTTGGCCAACCAAGCAAGCTTGCAAAGGAAATCTGCACTACAATGAAGTCTCACTTCCCCCCGGTCAAAAGGGCCATCTGAAAAAAGTGTAAAATCCAGAAAGGCAGGACAGGCCATGGAGAACTGGGAGCCTTGTTATGCTGATGGGCGGGATGTAAATTGCCAACAGACACTCGGGAGAAGTGTATGGTGTTTCCTGAAACATCTAAAAAACAAAGCAACAGAGCCTAGGGCACTTCCACTTATGGTCCTATAGCTTAGGGAAATTAAAATCAAAAAGACACAGCCACCCCAAAGTTTGGAACGGCTCTGTTTACAAGAACCTCGTTTACAGTACAAGTTCAACATCGCAGAAAGTGAAAAATGGATAAAGAAGTTGTGGTATTTACTTACAAAGCAATATCACTCAGCAATGAAATCTATGTCATCAGGCCCTTAGCAGCACAATGAGTGGATTCAGGTATGATGATTCTAACTGAAATAAGTCACACAGAAAAAGAAACATCATAAGATATCAGTAATACACGGAATGTAAACTTGGCTACACAGGAACTGAATTACAGAACAGAACAGGGTCTCAAATTTAGAAAACCAACTTATGCTTGCTTAAGGGGAAAGGTGAGTTGGGGTGCTGCATAAAACCAGAGATTGAAATGAGCACAGATAAAGTTCCTTAAGCCAAATATGGAATAGACAAGAGCTACTCCTTGCTCAACGAAATGGACTCAACACCGCATATTAAACGCCTAAGAATGTACCTGACTAGTAAGTATCTTAAAACCTATGGATTGCTATGTCTCCGAAAGAGAATCAAGCATGTGTACAGGGGCATAAACGCAGCAGTGATAGGATTGGAGATGTTCGGTGAGCAAATGAAGACCCTTTGAAGTCATATTGCATGGTACCCATTCCACGGGTTTCAAATCCCAGGTTTAAGGTATTCTTCCTTCAGCTAAAACATGCATGTGGAACCCAGAGTATGATCAACCATGTGATCGGGAGACGTGTTCAAATATGTCTCAGTTTTCCTCCCCTGGTACTCGGGTGCAACATTCCAGACGCTTTACTAACACTCTCCCCACTTGGAGAGTCAGCGCCTTTAACCTCCTGTTTGGCCCAGTTTGCAATTTCTGCGGAAGATGAACAGGAATAGCGAGAACCAATGAGAGACTAGCTGGAGGTGTCTGGACGGGCAAATTTAACTCTCATTTCCCACCAGGAAGAGGAATAACCAAAGGCTCAGCGTGCCGTGCCGGAACCAGATTAGGGCCTGAAGCCATCCTGCGGTGTTGCGGCCAGCTCACAAGAAAGCGAGTTGAAGAAAGGAGCTCAGGGGCACTGTAATTCACAAACCTGCAGAGTTATAAATGACAGCTATCGTCCAAAAATAGACTGAAGTAAGGCTGCCAAGAGGACTTGAAAGCGGGGCAGAATTGCAGGAAACCGATTTCAGGAGGTAGACTGGAATTGCATTGAAAGCATAGGAAAAGAGGCAGAACGTCCACAATGATGCACTTGGCCAAAAAGGGCGTATGCGTTTTTTCCTGAATATATTCAGGAAAAAACGCATACGCCCTTTTTGGCCAACCAAGCAAGCTTGCAAAGGAAATCTGCACTACAATGAAGTCTCACTTCCCCCCGGTCAAAAGGGCCATCTGAAAAAAGTGTAAAATCCAGAAAGGCAGGACAGGCCATGGAGAACTGGGAGCCTTGTTATGCTGATGGGCGGGATGTAAATTGCCAACAGACACTCGGGAGAAGTGTATGGTGTTTCCTGAAACATCTAAAAAACAAAGCAACAGAGCCTAGGGCACTTCCACTTATGGTCCTATAGCTTAGGGAAATTAAAATCAAAAAGACACAGCCACCCCAAAGTTTGGAACGGCTCTGTTTACAAGAACCTCGTTTACAGTACAAGTTCAACATCGCAGAAAGTGAAAAATGGATAAAGAAGTTGTGGTATTTACTTACAAAGCAATATCACTCAGCAATGAAATCTATGTCATCAGGCCCTTAGCAGCACAATGAGTGGATTCAGGTATGATGATTCTAACTGAAATAAGTCACACAGAAAAAGAAACATCATAAGATATCAGTAATACACGGAATGTAAACTTGGCTACACAGGAACTGAATTACAGAACAGAACAGGGTCTCAAATTTAGAAAACCAACTTATGCTTGCTTAAGGGGAAAGGTGAGTTGGGGTGCTGCATAAAACCAGAGATTGAAATGAGCACAGATAAAGTTCCTTAAGCCAAATATGGAATAGACAAGAGCTACTCCTTGCTCAACGAAATGGACTCAACACCGCATATTAAACGCCTAAGAATGTACCTGACTAGTAAGTATCTTAAAACCTATGGATTGCTATGTCTCCGAAAGAGAATCAAGCATGTGTACAGGGGCATAAACGCAGCAGTGATAGGATTGGAGAGGTTCGGTGAGCAAATGAAGACCCTTTGAAGTCATATTGCATGGTACCCATTCCACGGGTCTCAACTCTCCAGGTTTAAGGTATTCTTCCTTCAGCTAAAACATGCATGTGGAACCCAGAGTATGATCAACCATGTGATCGGGAGACGTGTTCAAATATGTCTCAGTTTTCCTCCCCTGGTACTCGGGTGCAACATTCCAGACGCTTTACTAACACTCTCCCCACTTGGAGAGTCAGCCCTTTAACCTCCTGTTTGGCCCAGTTTGCAATTTCTGCGGAAGATGAACAGGAATAGGGAGAACCAATGAGAGACTAGCTGGAGGTGTCTGGACGGGCAAATTTAACTCTCATTTCCCACCAGGAAGAGGAATTAACCAAAGGCTCAGCGTGCCGTGCCGGAACCAGATTAGGGCCTGAAGCCATCCTGCGGTGTTGCGGCCAGCTCACAAGAAAGCGAGTTGAAGAAAGGAGCTCAGGGGCACTGTAATTCACAAACCTGCAGAGTTATAAATGACAGCTATCGTCCAAAAATATACTGAAGTAAGGCTGCCAAGAGGACTTGAAAGCGGGGCAGAATTGCAGGAAACCGATTTCAGGAGGTAGACTGGAATTGCATTGAAAGCATAGGAAAAGAGGCAGAACGTCCACAATGATGCACTTGGCCAAAAAGGGCGTATGCGTTTTTTCCTGAATATATTCAGGAAAAAACGCATACGCCCTTTTTGGCCAACCAAGCAAGCTTGCAAAGGAAATCTGCACTACAATGAAGTCTCACTTCCCCCCGGTCAAAAGGGCCATCTGAAAAAAGTGTAAAATCCAGAAAGGCAGGACAGGCCATGGAGAACTGGGAGCCTTGTTATGCTGATGGGCGGGATGTAAATTGCCAACAGACACTCGGGAGAAGTGTATGGTGTTTCCTGAAACATCTAAAAAACAAAGCAACAGAGCCTAGGGCACTTCCACTTATGGTCCTATAGCTTAGGGAAATTAAAATCAAAAAGACACAGCCACCCCAAAGTTTGGGACGCCTCTGTTTACAAGAACCTCGTTTACAGTACAAGTTCAACATCGCAGAAAGTGAAAAATGGATAAAGAAGTTGTGGTATTTACTTACAAAGCAATATCACTCAGCAATGAAATCTATGTCATCAGGCCCTTAGCAGCACAATGAGTGGATTCAGGTATGATGATTCTAACTGAAATAAGTCACACAGAAAAAGAAACATCATAAGATATCAGTAATACACGGAATGTAAACTTGGCTACACAGGAACTGAATTACAGAACAGAACAGGGTCTCAAATTTAGAAAACCAACTTATGCTTGCTTAAGGGGAAAGGTGAGTTGGGGTGCTGCATAAAACCAGAGATTGAAATGAGCACAGATAAAGTTCCTTAAGCCAAATATGGAATAGACAAGAGCTACTCCTTGCTCAACGAAATGGACTCAACACCGCATATTAAACGCCTAAGAATGTACCTGACTAGTAAGTATCTTAAAACCTATGGATTGCTATGTCTCCGAAAGAGAATCAAGCATGTGTACAGGGGCATAAACGCAGCAGTGATAGGATTGGAGAGGTTCGGTGAGCAAATGAAGACCCTTTGAAGTCATATTGCATGGTACCCATTCCACGGGTTTCAACTCCCAGGTTTAAGGTATTCTTCCTTCAGCTAAAACATGCATGTGGAACCCAGAGTATGATCAACCATGTGATCGGGAGACGTGTTCAAATATGTCTCAGTTTTCCTCCCCTGGTACTCGGGTGCAACATTCCAGACGCTTTACTAACACTCTCCCCACTTGGAGAGTCAGTCCCTTTAACCTCCTGTTTGGCCCAGTTTGCAATTTCTGCGGAAGATGAACAGGAATAGCGAGAACCAATGAGAGACTAGCTGGAGGTGTCTGGACGGGCAAATTTAACTCTCATTTCCCACCAGGAAGAGGAATTAACCAAAGGCTCAGCGTGCCGTGCCGGAACCAGATTAGGGCCTGAAGCCATCCTGCGGTGTTGCGGCCAGCTCACAAGAAAGCGAGTTGAAGAAAGGAGCTCAGGGGCACTGTAATTCACAAACCTGCAGAGTTATAAATGACAGCTATCGTCCAAAAATAGACTGAAGTAAGGCTGCCAAGAGGACTTGAAAGCGGGGCAGAATTGCAGGAAACCGATTTCAGGAGGTAGACTGGAATTGCATTGAAAGCATAGGAAAAGAGGCAGAACGTCCACAATGATGCACTTGGCCAAAAAGGGCGTATGCGTTTTTTCCTGAATATATTCAGGAAAAAACGCATACGCCCTTTTTGGCCAACCAAGCAAGCTTGCAAAGGAAATCTGCACTACAATGAAGTCTCACTTCCCCCCGGTCAAAAGGGCCATCTGAAAAAAGTGTAAAATCCAGAAAGGCAGGACAGGCCATGGAGAACTGGGAGCCTTGTTATGCTGATGGGCGGGATGTAAATTGCCAACAGACACTCGGGAGAAGTGTATGGTGTTTCCTGAAACATCTAAAAAACAAAGCAACAGAGCCTAGGGCACTTCCACTTATGGTCCTATAGCTTAGGGAAATTAAAATCAAAAAGACACAGCCACCCCAAAGTTTGGGACGCCTCTGTTTACAAGAACCTCGTTTACAGTACAAGTTCAACATCGCAGAAAGTGAAAAATGGATAAAGAAGTTGTGGTATTTACTTACAAAGCAATATCACTCAGCAATGAAATCTATGTCATCAGGCCCTTAGCAGCACAATGAGTGGATTCAGGTATGATGATTCTAACTGAAATAAGTCACACAGAAAAAGAAACATCATAAGATATCAGTAATACACGGAATGTAAACTTGGCTACACAGGAACTGAATTACAGAACAGAACAGGGTCTCAAATTTAGAAAACCAACTTATGCTTGCTTAAGGGGAAAGGTGAGTTGGGGTGCTGCATAAAACCAGAGATTGAAATGAGCACAGATAAAGTTCCTTAAGCCAAATATGGAATAGACAAGAGCTACTCCTTGCTCAACGAAATGGACTCAACACCGCATATTAAACGCCTAAGAATGTACCTGACTAGTAAGTATCTTAAAACCTATGGATTGCTATGTCTCCGAAAGAGAATCAAGCATGTGTACAGGGGCATAAACGCAGCAGTGATAGGATTGGAGAGGTTCGGTGAGCAAATGAAGACCCTTTGAAGTCATATTGCATGGTACCCATTCCACGGGTTTCAACTCCCAGGTTTAAGGTATTCTTCCTTCAGCTAAAACATGCATGTGGAACCCAGAGTATGATCAACCATGTGATCGGGAGACGTGTTCAAATATGTCTCAGTTTTCCTCCCCTGGTACTCGGGTGCAACATTCCAGACGCTTTACTAACACTCTCCCCACTTGGAGAGTCAGCCCTTTAACCTCCTGTTTGGCCCAGTTTGCAATTTCTGCGGAAGATGAACAGGAATAGCGAGAACCAATGAGAGACTAGCTGGAGGTGTCTGGACGGGCAAATTTAACTCTCATTTCCCACCAGGAAGAGGAATAACCAAAGGCTCAGCGTGCCGTGCCGGAACCAGATTAGGGCCTGAAGCCATCCTGCGGTGTTGCGGCCAGCTCACAAGAAAGCGAGTTGAAGAAAGGAGCTCAGGGGCACTGTAAGTCACAAACCTGCAGAGTTATAAATGACAGCTATCGTCCAAAAATAGACTGAAGTAAGGCTGCCAAGAGGACTTGAAAGCGGGGCAGAATTGCAGGAAACCGATTTCAGGAGGTAGACTGGAATTGCATTGAAAGCATAGGAAAAGAGGCAGAACGTCCACAATGATGCACTTGGCCAAAAAGGGCGTATGCGTTTTTTCCTGAATATATTCAGGAAAAAACGCATACGCCCTTTTTGGCCAACCAAGCAAGCTTGCAAAGGAAATCTGCACTACAATGAAGTCTCACTTCCCCCCGGTCAAAAGGGCCATCTGAAAAAAGTGTAAAATCCAGAAAGGCAGGACAGGCCATGGAGAACTGGGAGCCTTGTTATGCTGATGGGCGGGATGTAAATTGCCAACAGACACTCGGGAGAAGTGTATGGTGTTTCCTGAAACATCTAAAAAACAAAGCAACAGAGCCTAGGGCACTTCCACTTATGGTCCTATAGCTTAGGGAAATTAAAATCAAAAAGACACAGCCACCCCAAAGTTTGGAACGGCTCTGTTTACAAGAACCTCGTTTACAGTACAAGTTCAACATCGCAGAAAGTGAAAAATGGATAAAGAAGTTGTGGTATTTACTTACAAAGCAATATCACTCAGCAATGAAATCTATGTCATCAGGCCCTTAGCAGCACAATGAGTGGATTCAGGTATGATGATTCTAACTGAAATAAGTCACACAGAAAAAGAAACATCATAAGATATCAGTAATACACGGAATGTAAACTTGGCTACACAGGAACTGAATTACAGAACAGAACAGGGTCTCAAATTTAGAAAACCAACTTATGCTTGCTTAAGGGGAAAGGTGAGTTGGGGTGCTGCATAAAACCAGAGATTGAAATGAGCACAGATAAAGTTCCTTAAGCCAAATATGGAATAGACAAGAGCTACTCCTTGCTCAACGAAATGGACTCAACACCGCATATTAAACGCCTAAGAATGTACCTGACTAGTAAGTATCTTAAAACCTATGGATTGCTATGTCTCCGAAAGAGAATCAAGCATGTGTACAGGGGCATAAACGCAGCAGTGATAGGATTGGAGAGGTTCGGTGAGCAAATGAAGACCCTTTGAAGTCATATTGCATGGTACCCATTCCACGGGTTTCAACTACCCAGGTTTAAGGTATTCTTCCTTCAGCTAAAACATGCATGTGGAACCCAGAGTATGATCAACCATGTGAACGGGAGACGTGTTCAAATATGTCTCAGTTTTCCTCCCCTGGTACTCGGGTGCAACATTCCAGACGCTTTACTAACACTCTCCCCACTTGGAGAGTCAGCGCCTTTAACCTCCTGTTTGGCCCAGTTTGCAATTTCTGCGGAAGATGAACAGGAATAGCGAGAACCAATGAGAGACTAGCTGGAGGTGTCTGGACGGGCAAATTTAACTCTCATTTCCCACCAGGAAGAGGAATTAACCAAAGGCTCAGCGTGCCGTGCCGGAACCAGATTAGGGCCTGAAGCCATCCTGCGGTGTTGCGGCCAGGTCACAAGAAAGCGAGTTGAAGAAAGGAGCTCAGGGGCACTGTAATTCACAAACCTGCAGAGTTATAAATGACAGCTATCGTCCAAAAATATACTGAAGTAAGGCTGCCAAGAGGACTTGAAAGCGGGGCAGAATTGCAGGAAACCGATTTCAGGAGGTAGACTGGAATTGCATTGAAAGCATAGGAAAAGAGGCAGAACGTCCACAATGATGCACTTGGCCAAAAAGGGCGTATGCGTTTTTTCCTGAATATATTCAGGAAAAAACGCATACGCCCTTTTTGGCCAACCAAGCAAGCTTGCAAAGGAAATCTGCACTACAATGAAGTCTCACTTCCCCCCGGTCAAAAGGGCCATCTGAAAAAAGTGTAAAATCCAGAAAGGCAGGACAGGCCATGGAGAACTGGGAGCCTTGTTATGCTGATGGGCGGGATGTAAATTGCCAACAGACACTCGGGAGAAGTGTATGGTGTTTCCTGAAACATCTAAAAAACAAAGCAACAGAGCCTAGGGCACTTCCACTTATGGTCCTATAGCTTAGGGAAATTAAAATCAAAAAGACACAGCCACCCCAAAGTTTGGAACGGCTCTGTTTACAAGAACCTCGTTTACAGTACAAGTTCAACATCGCAGAAAGTGAAAAATGGATAAAGAAGTTGTGGTATTTACTTACAAAGCAATATCACTCAGCAATGAAATCTATGTCATCAGGCCCTTAGCAGCACAATGAGTGGATTCAGGTATGATGATTCTAACTGAAATAAGTCACACAGAAAAAGAAACATCATAAGATATCAGTAATACACGGAATGTAAACTTGGCTACACAGGAACTGAATTACAGAACAGAACAGGGTCTCAAATTTAGAAAACCAACTTATGCTTGCTTAAGGGAAAGGTGAGTTGGGGTGCTGCATAAAACCAGAGATTGAAATGAGCACAGATAAAGTTCCTTAAGCCAAATATGGAATAGACAAGAGCTACTCCTTGCTCAACGAAATGGACTCAACACCGCATATTAAACGCCTAAGAATGTACCTGACTAGTAAGTATCTTAAAACCTATGGATTGCTATGTCTCCGAAAGAGAATCAAGCATGTGTACAGGGGCATAAACGCAGCAGTGATAGGATTGGAGAGGTTCGGTGAGCAAATGAAGACCCTTTGAAGTCATATTGCATGGTACCCATTCCACGGGTTTCAACTACCCAGGTTTAAGGTATTCTTCCTTCAGCTAAAACATGCATGTGGAACCCAGAGTATGATCAACCGTGTGAACGGGAGACGTGTTCAAATATGTCTCAGTTTTCCTCCCTGGTACTCGGGTGCAACATTCCAGACGCTTTACTAACACTCTCCCCACTTGGAGAGTCAGCGCCTTTAACCTCCTGTTTGGCCCAGTTTGCAATTTCTGCGGAAGATGAACAGGAATAGCGAGAACCAATGAGAGACTAGCTGGAGGTGTCTGGACGGGCAAATTTAACTCTCATTTCCCACCAGGAAGAGGAATTAACCAAAGGCTCAGCGTGCCGTGCCGGAACCAGATTAGGGCCTGAAGCCATCCTGCGGTGTTGC